>NC_091140.1:45795274-45800274 GCF_041381155.1 Argopecten irradians
AAACATGTTGATTTTAAGTAGAGATCTAGAATGATCTATTTCCAGAAAGTTATGTGTGTTTATTTGTTTACTGCTTTTAGTTAGATATTTCTAGAAGTAGAAGGTTCTCCAATATTCTTGAATTAGGGTTTAGCTATATATACTCCAGCTGTCCAAGGCTAATCAGAACTGTAATGAGACATATCAAAAATTGTGCAGTGCCATATAAGATTCTATTGGGGAGAGCTATTGTGACTTTATCTGTGGATTATTACAACACTTTGTGTGGATTTATTCATATTGCCTGGAACTTTACAAATCATTTGTGGACATTCATTTTCCTCGTGGATTTTTTATTATTGTTAATTTGAAACCTGAAGGGATCAAGGATTATACCAGGACATTCGCATACAGATAAGTAACACTTTAAATCATCGTATTACTCTTGTACCACCACCAATTACTTTAGATATTGTAAACCATCTCTGTATAATATTGTATATATAATTAAATTGTGTTTTGAATTTAGCTGCTGGTTTCTCCTTTCTGTTATTCGTTAATGTAACAGAAATTGGGGGCTCGTCCGGGATCGATATTTTATTTGTGAAATCTAACTTGGAAAAATTAATTAAGAAATTTGCAAAATTTGTGTACAAACTTGGAGTTTACATTTGAAACCAACAGCTAGATTAACATGACTACTATGCAGGTAGAACAGTTTGTTAAAGCGCCATCCCTGGAAGTTCTTTTGCAAGTTAATAAGAAGGATTTACTGTTATTGAGTAAACATTTAGGCCTAGCTATCAAAACTAATTTGAGGAAAGCTGAAATTCGGAATGTAATTATAAGATATTTTGTTGACAATGGCAAATTTGACTCTAGTGCATTAGATAGTATAGAGGAAACAATCAGTTCAGAAATTCAAATTAGACAAATGGAACTTGAACATGAAATGAAAATGAAACAAATTGAGAAAGAAATGAGAGAAAGAGAAATAGAAAAGGAGTTAAGAGAAAAAGAAATTGAAAGAAAATTAAAAGAAAAAGAGATCGAAAGAGATCAGATGTTAGAACTAGAGAAGCAGAAAATTCAAGCTGAAACAGAACTTAGAATTAAAGAATTAGAGCTAGCTTCTCAAGACGGTTCAAGTAATCCAACTTTTAGGGGTTTACAAGGAAGGAAACAGAGGTTTTGATGTCAGTAGAAATATTAGGTTAGTTCCTCCTTTTCAAGAGAAAGAAGTTGACAAGTATTTTCTGCATTTTGAGAAAATAGCTGATAGTATGAAATGGCCTGAAGATAAGCTTACAATGCTTCTTCAAAGTGTCTTGATTGGTAAAGCTAGAGACATTTATTCTTCTTTATCTGTAGATGAGATTTCAAATTACCAAGTAGTCAAGAAAGCTATTTTGAAAGCTTATGAGTTAGTTCCTGAGGCTTACCGCCAGAAATTTCGAAACTCGAGAAAGAGAGATGAACAAACTCATGTAGAATTTGCCAGAGAAAAGGAACAATTATTTAATAGGTGGTGTGATTCTAAAATTCTGAAGAAATCGATGAGGATTTCGGTAAATTGAGGCAATTATTGTTGATAGAGGAGTTTAAACGTTGTGTCCACATAAACATAAAAAACTCACTTAGATGAGAGAAAAGTTGAAACACTTAGTGAAGCAGCTACAATGGCTGATGATTACGCTCTCACCCACAAAGGCTCATTTGTTAAAAACAGTTCTCAAGACAAAAACAGTACCACAGGTACTAGTAAATTTGGTCAGCCTAGGAACCCAACCTTTAGTGGCCCTTCTAACGACAAACCTAAATTAGGTGATAAGACTAAGTCTGATTCTAAAACAGATCACAGGACAGGTGTGGGGTCTCCTTCTGGTCCTGTTTGTAATTACTGCAAGAAAGTAGGGCATACTATGTCTGAATGTTATTCTCTCCCGCGTAAGGAGCAAAGGCGTAAACAGTCAGTTCCTTCTGTGTTAGCTATGTCAAAGCCTAGTCAGAAACTTAGTGATATTGTGGAAGATTCTAAAGTGTCTGTTGAGATTAAGAGCTCAGAGTCTGATAGTGTCTTGGAGAAGTACTCTCCCTTCATTTCTGAAGGTTTTGTTTCACTTACTAGTGATATCACCAACTTGAAACCTGTGAAGATTTTGAAAGATACTGGGGCTTCTCATTCTTTAATATTAGATGGTGTAGTGCCTTTGTCTGAGGAGACCTCATCTGGTAGTAGTGTTTTGCTTCAAGGTGTAGAGTTAGGTTTTGTTAATGTGCCTCTCCATTGTGTGTATTTAAAGTCAGACTTGGTTACTGGGCCTGTCACCATTGGTGTTAGACCGGAACTTCCCATAGAGGGCGTTTCGCTCATTTTAGGCAATGACTTGGCTGGAGAGAAAGTTAGGGTAGATCCCTTAGTGTCCAGTATTCCAGATAAAACAGGTGATGCTGAGACTATTCAACAGGAATTTCCTGGTATTTTCCCTTCTTGTGCTGTAACTCGTTCAATGAGTAAGAAGGTTTCTGATGTTGCAGTAGTTGAGGATCATTATAGTCCAGGGTTAGGTGACACTTTCTTGGCTCATGATATAGAGGATATCGGGGGCAAGTGTGATCTTTTGAGCAATCCTGAAGACTTTGATAGGGATGGAGTTGTTCCTAACAAGGTTACTTCTTTGTCTGACATGATGAGCAAATCATCTTTGTCTAGAGAGAGCTTATAGTAGAACAGGAAAAAGATCCTGAAATCTCCTTACTGTGTAATCGGGCTTTGAGTGAGGAAGAGGCGGAGAAAGTCCCGCTTTGTTACTTCCGTAGGTCAGGTGTGTTGATGCGCAAGTGGCGCCCCCCCTGATGTGTCTCCCGAGGAAGACTGGAAGGTTGTCAATCAAATAGTTGTCCCACCGAGGTATAGGCAAGATATTCTGAGTTTGTCTCATGACGTACCTATGGCAGGGCATTTAGGTGTGACCAAGACTTATAACAGGATCTTAGATCACTTCTTTTGGCCCAAGTTGAAACGGGATGTGGCTGATTTTTGTAGGTCTTGTCATACTTGTCAGGTGGTAGGGAAACCTAATCAGAAAATCCCTGTTGCACCTTTGCACCCCATTCCAGCATTTGAGGAACCATTTAGTAGAGTCATTATAGACTGTGTAGGTCCTCTACCCAAAACTAAGTCTGGGAATGAGTATCTTTTAACTATTATGTGTGCTTCCACACGCTTTCCTGAAGCCATTCCACTCAGAAATATTAAGGCCCATAACATAGTCAAGGCTTTGGTTAAATTCTTTACATTGGTTGGTCTTCCAAAAGCTGTCCAATCGGACCAAGGTTCGAATTTCATGTCTGGTATTTTTCAACAAGTCATGTACCAGCTCCAGATCAAGCAGTATAAGTCTAGTGCTTATCATCCAGAGTCTCAGGGTGCTTTAGAACGTTTTCATCAGACATTGAAGAATATGATGAGATCTTATTGTTTTGAAAACAAAAGAGATTGGGACGAAGGTATACACATGCTGTTGTTTGGCGTTAGAGAATCTGTACAAGAATCTCTTGGTTTCAGTCCCTTTGAACTTGTGTTTGGACACACTGTACGTGGTCCTTTGAAAATTTTTGAAAGACAAAATTTTGGACGAAGATTCTAAAGTGAATCTCTTAGAGTATGTGTGTAACTTTAAGCAAAGGTTGACAAGGGCATGTGGATTGGCAAAAGAAAATTTGGCCCTTACTCAAACCAAAATGAAAACATGGTATGATAAAGATGCCCGTGCAAGAAATTTTGATCCAGGTGACAAAATTTTGGCTTTATTACCAATACCGAGTCAGCCTTTGCAAGCTAGATATTTTGGACCTTATGTTGTTGAGAAAAAAGGTCGATGATGTTAACTACATTGTACAAACTCCAGGGAGGCGCAAGAAAACTCAATTATGTCATGTTAATATGCTTAAGAAATATGTAGATAGAGAAGAGAGCAAGACCTCTCAACCTATTGCTACTTTGGCCTCTGTACCATCACAAAGTGAAAGTACAGCTGATATTTGTAAATTAGACTTAGATGGTGGTGTACAAGATGTAGGTTTAGACTGTAGTGTTAAGTTACGGAATTCAGATGTGCTCGCGAACTTGGACAAAAACTGTGTCATCTATCAGAAAAGGAACGCAATGAACTGAAAGATTTGATACTTGAGTTTAAACATTTGTTTCCGGATACACCAGGTTAAACAGATGCTATCTATCATGACGTGGATGTAGGCGATGCGCCACCTGTCAAGCAACATCCTTACCGTGTCAACCCTTTGAAAGAAGAACATCTAAAGAAAGAAATTCAATACATGTTGGACAATGATATTATTGAACCAAGCAAAAGTGAATGGAGCTCTCCATGTGTTCTGGTGCCAAAGCCAGATAAGACATACCGGTTCTGTACTGACTTCAGAAAAGTTAACTCTGTCAGTAAAACAGACTCTTATCCAATTCCAAGGATTGACTCTTGCATTGACAAAGTTGGCAAAGCCAAGTATGTTAGCAAGTTTGACCCGTTGAAAGGATATTGGCAGGTGCCATTAACAGAAAGAGCCAAAGAAGTGTCTGCATTTGTAACTTCACAAGGTTTGTACCAGTACAAAGTTATGCCGTTTGGTATGAAAAATGCCCCGGCAACATTTCAACGTCTTCTTAACAGCGTGATATCAGACCTGGAAGGCTGTGATGGATACATTGATGACGTCATCAACTACCACGACACGTGGGAAGACCATCTACGCGGGATTCGTGAATTCTTCGAAAGACTCACTACCATGAAATTGACTGTAAACTTATTGAAATGTGAATTTTGTCATGCAACTGTTGAATTTTTAGGCCATGTTGTAGGACAGGGGCAGGTTAAACCTGTTCAGGCCAAAGTAGAATCAATTATAGATTTTCCATCTCCTGGAAGCAAGAGAGAGCTGATGAGATTTCTTGGTATGGCTGGATACTACAGAAAATTTTGTCAAAATTTCTCTGTTATAGCAGC